>NC_069508.1:45803698-45828698 GCF_027579735.1 Bombina bombina
CACTTAGGCATTACAAAGTGCAGAGAAAGAGCAGCTACAGCTGTGTGGTGGCCTGGGATCAGCTCCGACATTGCAAATCATGTGTCTAAATGTGCCTTTTGCCGGGAACGCCGGCCTACTCAGAGAAGGGAGCCCTTAATGTCTACTCCGCTGCCTGCGGGGCCGTGGCAGAAAATAGCTGCTGATTTGTGCGAACTGCACGGGAAAAAGTTTCTTGTTGTTATCGACTACTATTCCAGGTATTTGGAAATAGCACCCCTGAATGATATCACAAGTCAGGCCGTTATCATTCGCCTGAAGAGCTTGTTCGCCCGCTGGGGCATTCCAATGGAGCTGGTGAGTGATAATGGCATGCAGTTCGCTTCTACAGAGTTCAGTGCTTTCAGCAGGGAATATGATTTTGTACATTCCACGTCAAGTCCACATTATCCGCAGGCCAACGGAATGGCTGAAAGGGCAGTTCAAACAACAAAATTCATCCTAAAGCAATCTGAACCGTACCTAGCCCTCTTGTCATACAGGGCGACGCCCATTCAAGCCACCGGGTTTAGCCCGGCACAGCTGATGCTAGGACGCCAGATTCGCACCACTTTACCCTCAGTGGGTGTCTTCAAGCCGCCTGGCCCTGTTCCTCGGGACGAAGTCCTTAGGAGGGATGAAGAGGCCAAAAAGGGTTATCGTTTCTTCTATGACAGGAGACATTCTGTCAGGCCTTTACAGGAACTGAAAGCGGGCCAAAGTGTCAGAATTAAACTGGATGATGAGAAGAAATGGAAGACGCCTGCTACGGTAGTGGGCCGCTCTCCAGAACCAAGGTCTTACACAGTCCTTACAGAGGGAGGGACGGTTACACGCCGTAACCGAAGACATCTTCAGCCTGTACCTGAGAGTCTGGAACCGGATACCTCAGTACCACCGCCGGTGGGATCTCCTGTTCTAAGAGAGGTGCCTTCCCCTCAGCAAGATCATAGCGGGGATATATCTTTGCCTCCAGCAGACTCTTGTTCACCATCTTCTGTATCAGAGGACAGTTCATGCAAAGTTACATCAAGCGGAAGAGTGGTGAGGCTTCCGGCCCGATACAGGGACTGACTTTAGCTAGAACAGTGACCGGAAGTATGGGCAGAATAATCCCATGGTCACTGTGGACTAGGGTAGTCTACCCCGATGTCCAAGTCAGGATGTAATTTATTTGTTCATGTTTTCTAATCTATCTGTTTTTATAATGTTCTAAAACAAAATGTTGTTGTATACCCTGTTGGTGTACCTTGTTATTTAATATATGCAAATGTATGCTTTGCCTTTGAAAAAGGGGAAGATGTGATGATAGCAGGATGTGATGTCACTAGCATGTGGGCGGGGCTTAGGTCCGGTGTCTGTGTCGCAGTTAGTTTAGTACAATCAACCTGTCTGGATGTGTATTGCTATGCTCTGTAATAAAATAGAGTTGTACCATCATTGCTGTGTCCTGCATATGTCCTGCATCTCATGACAGTAACGAATATAATTGTAACATGTGTCCCTTGTCATAAACTCACCAAATGCATTCAGCTAGCTCCCAGTAGTGCACTGATGCCTCTTTAACAAAGGATACTAAGATAATGAAGCTATATATGTAAGATTTATAATTGTAACATGTGTCCCTTGTCATAAACTCACCAAATGCATTCAGCTAGCTCCCAGTAGTGCACTGATGCCCCTTTAACAAAGGATACTAAGATAATGAAGCTATATATGTAAGATTTATAATTGTAACATGTGTCCCTTGTCATAAGCTCACCAAATGCATTCAGCTAGCTCCCAGTAGTGCACTGATACCCCTTCAACAAAGGATACCCAATATACTTATATATAAATATAACTGAAATAGAAGTAAGTATATAAATAAAATATAGTAAAGGTTTACTGTAAAGTATTTAAAATACATTGAAACTCCCAAGCACTTTTGTATCATCAAACATAATAATTCACACTCATGACATAGTGTAGGGTTTAGTGCTGCAGGAACTGAAAAACAATAGTGTCATTTATAAACTATAACACTGTATGCATTACAAATGACAAAATATTCATTGTGAAAATGCTGAACTATGGTTATTTTGCATAACAAAACCTGCATACAATAGCCACAGCAACTAGAGGAAGACTCAGTGAGCTTTTTTTCCTTTTATAAAAAAAATTACACAATTTATGATATATTTAATATATATATATAAATTTACAAAAATACAGAGAGAAAAACTTAATCCCATTTCAGGTCTTTCTTTTTTCTTCCTTATATTTTCAAAAGGTTTATTAGTTTTATACATCAATTACAATTCTGAACAATCAATCTTTCCAGGTTTAACAAGATCATAGTATAACATTTTCATAATCTTTGCTTTCTGTTTCAACTAATATATAATGCAGTATATATTTGCCATATCTTGGCTACAAACAAAGAAAATTAAATCTTATAGGGAGGATACCTGTCCATAAAACATAACAATCATAATGATATAAGAAGGTATTCCTTTTTCCCCTTTCTATTATCATAAAGAAAGAAAGCAAAAGGAAAAACTAACAAACCTCCTGTCCTTTCCCCTTTTCAACCACAGAAACAAGACATACAGGCCCATTTATCAAGCTCCGTACGGAGCTTGAAGGGCCGTGTTTCTGGCGAGTCTTCAGACTCGCCAGAAACACAACTTATGAAGCAGCGGTCTAAAGACCGCTGCTCCATAACCCTGTCCGCCTGCTCTGAACAGGCGGACAGGAATCGCCGGACATCAACCCGATCGAATACGATCGGGTTGATTGACAGCTCCCTGCTGGCGGCCGATTGGCCACGAGTCAGCAGGGGGCGGCGTTGCACCAACAGCTCTTGTGAGCTGCTGGTGCAATGTTAAATGTGGAGAGCGTATTGCTCTCCGCATTTAGCGAGGTCTTGCGGACCTGATCCGCAGTGTCGGATCAGGTCCGCAAGCCCTTTGATAAATGGGCCTGAAAGAATCTTTCTATCTATATTGATACCTTTCCCCCCTAGGTTCTATGTAAGAGATATTCAGTTTGAAGTTATAACATTTTAAACCACATAAAAATATCTAAGTCTTAAAAAAAAAAAAAAAAAAAAAAAGGAAAAGAAAAAAAAAAAAAGAAACTTCTCTCTCTCCTCTCTCCCCCCCCCCCCCCCCCTGTATTCTAAGCTTTGTCGGGCTCTTCAAAAAGCCATTTCCCTCTCAATCTACAATTTTCCATATAGGTTGTATTTTTGAAGTTTCCAATTATTTTCTTTTGTTCTTCAATCTCCCTAGTTTTAATCCAATTCTCCCATTTGCTAAAGAAGCGTGTTATGTTGATATCAATGTGGTATAGAGTGTCTTGTAGTTCTATAAAAAATTGGTGATGAATAATTTCCCCAAGATTCCCAAAGGAGGGTGATTTAACCTGTTTCCATCCTTTTAATATAAGATTTCTAGCTAGCAAAATTATCATCGTTATAAATTTCCGATTTTGTAGCTGTTCTTTTTTATAGTGGAAAAAAAAGATCTGTTCTGGTTGTAAGAGCATTTGAGTTTGATAAACTTTGCTCAGCCAGTAATTTATCTTTCCCCAGAATCCTTGTATCTTGGGGCAGAGCCAGAAGCTATGAATTAAGTTTGTCTTTGATTGTCTACATTTAGTGCAGAGCGTTCCTTCCCCTATGCCACCCCATTTAGCAATCTTCTCAGGTGTGATATATACCATCCACATTAATTTTACATGCTGTTCACGCATAGGGATAGCTAATGATGCTTCCTCCACTCTCTCCACGCTTTTTAATATTAATTGCGTGGTTAGATTCGGAAAGTACACTTCCCTCCATTTTGCAGTTCCACTTTCAATATGCTGTTTGTAGTTTATATTATTTATTAGATTGTATAACGGAGATATTGAATATTTACCACTTTTAATAAGCTTAATTACCGGAACTAATGGTGCAAGATCCCAGTTATTCCCTTGTATTTGTATTAGTTTAAGGCAATAATGCCTGATTTGTAAGAACGAGAAAAAATGTTTCTCAGAGAGGCGATATTTATTTTTAATTGTTTCGAAATCTTCAACCTGAATTAAACCCTGGTTATTTTTTGTTAGTTGAATAATATTAGATAATCCCTTTTCTTGCCAGACTGAAAATATTTTGGATGAGAGACCCTGTTTGAATTCTAAGTTTCCTTTAATAGATAAATAACATGTTGCATAGGGATATATACCTAAATATTTACATGTTCTGTGCCATGCTACAACTGTGTCCCTAAGCAAATCTATTTTTTTGACATATGGTGGGAGGTTCTTAACCTCAAGATGGAGGATATTTTTTAAATAAAAAGGTTTTATCAATCCATTTTCTATCTCTGGTAAAGTAAAATGATTACTCTCTAGGAGCCAATCAAGAGCAATCTTTGTCACTGCCACCAGGTTATATATTATTAAGTTAGGGAGGCCCAGGCCCAGATATTCTTTTTTGAGTATTAATTTTTGATGGCTAAGTCTAGGCCTATTATTCGTCCATAAGTATTCCTTAATTGCCTGATTAGATGTCTTAATCTCCTGTTTCTTGATTAAGAAAGGGATATTCTGAAAAAGGTACAGTAACCTTGGGAGTGCTATCATCTTAAGTAAGTTTATTTTACCAGAGAGAGAAAGTGGAAGAGAGGTCCATCTTTTGAGGGTTTCACAAAATTGTCTAATGCCATTACCAATGTTCAAAGCGTACCATTCTTAAGGATCGCTGGATATTTTAACCCCCAAATATGTCATATATTTAGTTACTTCTTTAAATATTTTAGTTTCTGAGTCTTGATTTTTTTGAAGCCATAGTACTTCAGATTTAGACTGATTAATATGATACCCTGAAAAAGAGCCATAGTTTTCTATAATCTGGCACATTTTATTAAAGTTTTTCTTTGAATTTCTAGAAAATACCAATAGATCATCTGCATAGACCGCCAGCTGTATTCTCTTGCCACCTAACTCAATCCCCTGTATATTATTTCTCAAAGCAATCAATAAAGGTTCCAATGCAATATTAAAAATTAAGGGCGACAGAGGACATCCCTGTCTTGTCCCTCTTAAGAGGGGGAAGTTGGGTGTTTTGTTACCATTGATAATTATCGCTGCCCTAGACTCACTGTAAAGTTTCTTAATTAAGTTAAGACTATTGCCTGAATATCCAAATTTTATAAGAGAGGTAACAAGGTGGTCCCATGTAACGGAGTCAAAAGCTTTACTTGCATCCAGTGATACTATTGAACTGTCTTCTTTGTTAACTTTTTTATTATATGTGTCATTATACCACTGGTCTTAGATTATTAAAAAGACTTTCCTTAAGTTAACATTTGAAGACCTTCCTTTCATGAAACCTGTTTGATCCGAGTGTATTATTGTATCCAATGAGGCCTGAATCCTTTTAGCTAAAATGCTGGTCAGTATTTTATAATCAATGTTGAGTAGTGAGATGGGCCTGTAAGAGTCAATTAATTGTGGATCTTTTCCCGGTTTAGGTATGACTATTATTGTGGATTCGTTAAAATCAGCTGATGGTTCCAACTGTCCATTCCAGAGCCCATTCAGCAGAGCATTTAATGTGGGGGTTATTTCCTCTATGAGAATCTTGTAAAACTCGGATGGAAGACCATCCGGCCCTGCCGCTTTGTTATTTGCCATTGTTTTGATTATTTGTCTTATTTCATTTTCTGTAATGGGTTCATTGATTTTTGTTAGACAATTATTTTCTAGCTTTGGGACTGTTAAAGACTCCCAGAATGACTCCTTAGTAGTACAATTAATATGCTGTGCTGAATAGAGCTCCGTGAAGTAATCAAGGAAGGCCTTTTGTATGTCCTCTGTCTGGGTCCAAATATGATCTTTATTTTTAATTTTTTTTATAAAACTTTTAGTTTTGTGATTTTTGTCAATTCTTGCTAGAAAGCTACCCACCTTGTTGCCGTACCTATAAAACTGTGCGCAAGATTTTGTATTTTCTCTAATTTCATTTTGCATAAGGTAAGTGTCTCTATCTTTTTTAGCCTGAATATATTGTTGCCAGTTATCTGCGGTTTTTGTCTGGATATATCTGGAATATTTGTTAATCACACAGTTAGTTATCTGCTTTTTGTATGCGTGTGTTTTTTTATTTTGTTTTATTTGATATGCCAAGATTTCGCCTCTTAGTACGGCTTTTGCAGCGTTCCAGTATATATGAGTTTTATCAAAAGAGCTGTTGTTAAACTGTTTATATTCAGCCCATTTGGATCTTAAGAAATTTATAAACTTACAATTTTTTGCTAAATATTTTGGAAAGAAGAACTGATTGGATTTCCGAGTCTGTTGTTTGGGGTCTAATGCAATTGAGATAGGGGCATGGTCTGATATGGTTATTATATCAATAAGTGTCTCCTGGATACAATCTATTAGCTTTTCTGAAATAAGGAAGTAGTCTATTCTAGATAGAGTTTTTTTTTATTTCGAGAGGCATGTATACTCTCTTTCATCAGGATGTCTAGTTCTATATATATCAGTTAGTTTTAGATCTTGCTGAAACCTCTTTATAAGAAGAGACTCTCTTTTTCTTCTCGCTATTGTAGATTTATCTAGTGCTTTTTGCCTTATTACTTGATCACCGTTATCTCTACTTCTGTCTACTGTAGTATTGGGAGCAATATTGAAATCTCCTCCAATAATTATAGTGTTTGTGGAGTATATTAGCAGCTTATCTCGCAGGCTTTGCCAGAAGTCTATATCCTCCTCATTTGGGCCGTATACATTGCAAATAACAATCTTCCTATGCGCAATTTCAGCTTCTAATATGATATATCTTCCTTCCACGTCACTCACTAGTTTGTCAATTTTATATTCTATTGTTTTACTAAACAAAATAGCCACTCCTTTTTTCCTTTGGTGCCCTGTAGTGTATATAACCTCTTTAACCCATCCCCCTTTTAGTTTAATAGCCTCTTCCCCTTTTAGGTGTGTTTCCTGCAAGAGCAGTATCTGAGCCCCCAATTTTTTTGCGTATCTCAGAATAGCTTTGCGTTTCATGGGTGATGTTATGCCTCCTATATTCCACGAAACTACTTTAAGACTCATTTTCACTAATCTGTGGGTTTAACTATTACTGATAAGTCGTCCCTAACTATAAAGTGTTTACAGGATAGGACATCCATAACAGCGCACAAGAGAGAGTTGAAGAGAAGAGAGAGAGAGGGAAAAAAAAAAAAAAAAAACCATTTCAGGTCTTAAAGGGCCACTAAACCCAAAATCTTTCTTTCATGATTCAGATAGAAAATAGAAATTTAAACAACATTACAATTTACTTCCATTATTTTTTTTTGCTTCATTTTTTAGATATCCTTAGTTGAAGAAAAAGCAATGCACATGGTGAGCCAATCACATGAGGCTTCTATGTGCAGCAACCAATCAGCAGCTACTGAGCATATCTATATATGCTTTTCAGCAAAGAATATCAAGAGAATAAAACAAATTAGATAAAAGAAGTTAATTAGAAAGATGTTTAAAATTGCCTTCTCTTTCTAAATCATAAAAGAAAAAATGTGGGTGTTGGTGTCATGTCCCTTTAACAACCTGATGCTTGTTTTGTGCCTTCATAAAGGTAGTGGTGCAGTTCGTTTTATTAGAAATCACACAAAAAAATTTTTTAGACCAATATGGGAGGATAGCTATATCCTCTTTAAAAGAAAGGGAATTCAGCACTCTTTTAAATTTCAAAACAGAATTGTTTTATTCATAATCCAAAAATGTAAAGAATTTATGTGTGACACACTAATAAAAGAAACATAATATATCTATACAAAACATTCCTGAGTACAATGTAACCATTACAGCTTCCAAATAGCTGCAAACCTTAGCTACAAATTATAGACATACATAGGTGATACATAGAGGGCATATATTAAACTCTATTGCCTCTGAGATATGATTTGTACTGCCAAGACAAGGTGATATTATCTGTTAGGCCAAAGTCCAGAGTAATCCTCCCGGTGTACGACTGCAGCTTTCGCCACACTCTAGGTCTGACCGGACTGGAAGTACCGGACTGGAAGTTAGTCCTTGACTAGGAGCACCTTAATGGGACTGTCTACACCAGAATTTTTATTGTTTTAAAAGATAGATAATCCCTTTATTACCCATTCCCCAGTTTGTCATAATCAACACAGTTATAATAATATACTTTTAACCTCTCTGATTATCTTGTATCTAAGCCTCTGCAAACTGCCCCTTTATTTCAGTTCTTTTGACAGACTTGCAGTCTAGCCAATCAGTGCCTGCTCCCAGATAACTTCACTTGCACAAGTACTGTGTTATCTATATGAAATACGTGAACTAACACCCTCTAGTGGTGAAAAACTGTTAAAATGCATTCTGAAAAGAGGTGGCCTTCAAGGTCTAAGAAATTAGCATATGAACCTCCTAGGTTAAGCTTTTAACTAAGAATACCAAGAGAACAAAGCAAAATTGGTGATAAAAGTAAATTGGAAAATTGTTTAAAATTACATGCTCTATCTGAATCATGAAAGTTTATTTTGGCCTAGACTGTCCCTTTAACAGTGCCTGTTTATAGCATGCTTAGGTGAGCATGTATGGAGCTGCTTACATTCCCTTCCTGGGACTCCCTTTGCTGAGAGCAAACAAGTAGATTGTTAGCATCCTGTAAGCCCTCCTTCTCCTCTTACGTCACATTGTTACACTCCGGTTTTTATGATTACTTTTGTAGTATCACCGAAGGTTTGGTAAAAAAACAACAGCAATCGCCTTCCCATAGATAATCCTCCTCAGTAAGCATCAATATGCACAGTAAGTTCCGCGACAGGCCATGTATTAGCTGTTACTTCAGGTACCCAGCATAACTAGCTGTTAGAGAATGTATTCACACTTCTCACCCATGAATGTCCAGGTAAGTGCAAGAAAATAATAATAAGAAAATAATAATGTCCGGACCAAAGTCGTCTGAATTTATCATAATCAGTCAACACACCTTTCACCTCAAGTTGTAGTCCTTCATACAAAAAATCATATATACAAAATATTTATAAATATATGTATAATCATACAGACCCAGTTCATATTTTTTTTTGCTGAATTTATCACTAAATAAATTAATATATTATAAAAATATATATAATAAATTTCACTTTAAATTAAATTAAATTTTAATTAAATCACCATTTTGCTAATAAACCCCAGGGAAGTGATTAGAGTTTTTTAAGGGCTCCATGTACTAAGCAGTCAGCGAGCTACCCGCAAAAACATTTGTGCCAAAACTCGCACACTGATATGTACAAAGCCGTCAACTATGTTCAAACCCGCATATTTAAAATTGCGAGCGTACTTATCTGCCAAACTTCGCTACCTCTCCATTTTTCACTGTAAATAGACACATTTGACCATAAACTAATGTACTAAAAAATCTATCCGCTCGCTACATTTTCCGCTCCCACCACGTTATTTTTGCCTCGTCACCTTTTAGGTGGCAGGCACGGTACAAAACCATAGGAAAGTCAATGTAGATGCCAGTCTAGACATGTATAAAAGGCAGTAATATCAGCATTGTACTTACATTGTTGATTTCAACAGCTATGGAGACACTTTTGTATTTGTTTCTTCTCCGTGTGATGCAAATCCGGTCTAGAAGACAGAATACTGGAAATTTCGCAAATCGATTGGTTAGAAGGAGAGTTTATGTCCCCGTGTATTCCTTCCATGGGTTGGTTTGCACTGCCTTTCTGACCGAGAGATCATACAAAGATTCCGGCTTGATCGTGAATCCATATTACACCTGTATTGAGAGATCGAAGATTATTTGGAGCCGATGACGGCTCGTTCACCAGCTATTCTGGGACTATTGAAACTATTCAGGTGGTTTCTAGCGTCATTATTGGAATGAGTCAATCAGCTTTTTTCACGTCACTTATCAAAAGTCATAGAGGCTATGATGGTTATTTTTCCTCGATATGTTTGTTTGCCATCTACCCCAGAATAATGGCAATCTATAAAGTAAAATTTCTATAGGATGGCTGGGATGCCCAATGTCCTAGAGGCCATAGACTGTACCCATGTTGCAGTAAGACCACTTCAAGCTTGTGAGATCTATAGGAATATAAAGCATTTCCATTCCTTGAATGTTCAGATGGTCTGTGACCCCAACATGAGGATAATCAGTGTACATTCAAACGACCCAGGCTCATGTCATGATTCTTACATCTTAAGGCAGACTGGCTTATACCGGAAATTTGAGGACAAAGATATGCCCGAAGGATGGCTTCTAGGTAATCATAACTGGCGTCTAATTTGTCTTTTTTAATTTCCATGTACATAAATTGCGTCAAATTTGTCCACTGTAATGTGTTGTATATTTTTAATTTGTATAGTATTAGTTATCAATCTTTATTATTATTTTTAGATTAATATTTATATTTTTTTATGTCCTATTAGGAGATGGAGGGTACTCATGTACAGAATGGCTATTGACTCCCTATAACAGCCCACAGACCAGAAATGAAGTACGTTTCAATGAAGCACATCGATCTACCAGGGGGATAATTGAGAGGACATTCGATCTTTTAAAAATGCGGTTACGATGTCTTGATCGTTCTGGCGGTGCTATGCAGTATGCACCTGAGAAAGTATGCACCTGAGAAAGAATTATATTGGTTTGCTGCATACTGCACAATATAGCAATTAAAAGAGGCTGCCCATTAGAGGAAGAAAATACCATACATGCTGATGATTGTGCCAAAGAAATATGTATAGAACAACCTAATAGGCATGGTATGGCAACAAGGGACATGGTTTCAGAACAATATTTTGATGAATAAATGTTATGTCTTAAGTTGATTAATACAAAAATTATTTACTTTATTATAGTTTCATCGACTCTTTATTTTGTTTATTTAAAATATAATATGATGTAAGAGAACATCTTAAAGACAAAAAATGATCATGTTTCTCATCAACAGACAATAAAAGGTAACAAATATTGGTATTACTACTAAAACCAAAAAATTATAAATTTTATTTATACTTAAGGGTATTAAAAATTACTGTGGATAAACATATAATTACATCAAGTTGTTGCTATTAAATTATCAATGGTTTTAAATAGTAATTATAAATCAAGTTTATGATAAAAGTCTTAAAAAAAAATTGGTTGACAACATATTGTCTTTGTGACATCACACTGTCTATAGTTTCTATAATCTTTTACATAATGTGATTTGTTTAATTTAATCCCTCAATAGCCGGTGTTAATCCAAGTTTCTGGTTTCAGATAGGACTTGTAATTTAAAACAACTGCTCTAAAGACTTCAACAAGGTAATTTTTTGTTTTGTTTTATTGTAATCTAAAGTTTTAACAGCTCCTAGGTTGGGCCATATTCAAATTCAAAAATCCTTGAGGGCTTACTCTTATCACTTATTATTTTTATTAACTTAGCTTTACCTTCAATAGTTTTTGAAGTTCTGGTGGCTCATATAGATTAAACATTATTATTGTACATATATATTGATGTAACATTAATCCAATTGGCTTTTAAATAGTGACAATAGGCTACAAATTGAAAATAAAGAAAGCCAAAACATTTGTCAAAAAATAATGCAATAAAAATTGTTTTATTACAAACTTAAAAAGAATAAAAAAAATATATATTTTTAATTTTTAAAAACGTACTGTAAACAAAAATAAATTATAATATATATATATATATATATATATATATATATATATATATATATATATATATATATACACACACACACATATGTAATACTGAATTAGTTACTATAGACATAGAAGCAATTTATGTAAAATTGATAATTTACTCCTATTAACAATAATTCTTAGTACTATAGTTAATCTTTAATTCCTGTCTTTTTTTTTATGAAGTTAGAAATATAATAATTAGTATTTGACAATAGGAGTAAATTATACATTTTTCACAAATGTCATGATGTTTACACAAATGGTTCATTAAAAAATTTCGGCTAGATTATGAGTTGTTGAAAAAGCCTCCTAACGCTGCTTTTTCACTACCACTGGTATTACGAGTTTACGTAACGCAACAAAAATATCCATCTCCACTCAAATCATTAATGTAACCCCAGACCCAGTAGTTAACCATATACCGCTAACAAAAACATCCACGAATCACAAAAAACATTACATAAAGTACACTTACACTACACAATATTTATTTTTATGATTTTATACTTTTTTTATTTTAAAAACAGACAAAAAGGAACGGACACGCAGGTCCGGGTGCAATAGTTGTCAAAACATTGATACATCATAAGTAAATTGCAGGGATTTGAGGTGAAAATAATTCACCAAGATTGAACCGTAATGTGGGCTCCGAATATGGGTGGGGGGAGGTAATGCTTATAAATTAAATTTAATGTTCCAAAGAGCAAGTCTGGAAAAAAATTGCTGTACTATGTAGTGTAACGGTACCAACAGGATACCAAGGGTTAACACCAGGGAACAAAGTCCTGCATAGGGAATCAGCAATTCACAACCCAGCCAGTTTTCAGGTTTAAAACAGAATGTGTTTATTAAGGCTCATATGCCCAGTATTTATGCAGGTCTGACCCCCCAGAAGGGGGGTTGAAAGAGTGTTGTACATTAGATGGAGGAACCACACCCTTGGACAGACCACAATAGAATTGCATTACTTTACTAGGTAGATAACAACTTAAAACACAAAACACATTTGGCTTTCCTTATCACCTATTCGTCTGCTCTCTGAGGGTGATTAAACAATGGACTGTTTATCACTAACTTTAATGACAGTACACAGTAGTTTCTTAAAGCTGAACACAGATAACTCCTTCAGTACTGACAGAAGGGTCTGTCACATCTACATAGCACACAATACAGCCTATAGACAACCTTTCTTACATTATAGTCCAGAAGTGGCTAGGTTTGCCACATGTAGTAATGGGTATGTCCATTAGATTGAGAGCAGGTTCTGCCAACATCTAGAGATGTGGGTAACAAGAAAAAATTCCAGACAAGTGAGATGCAAATTGTACCCAGTACACACTGTACGTAGCACCCATTGTACCTAGCCCACACTGAACCTAGCACTCATTGCACTCAGCACTCATTGTACCTTACACACGCCATACCCAGCCCACACCGCACCCAACACACGTTATATCTAGCACACGCTGTACTTGGCACACGCCATACCCAGCACACACTGTGTCCAGCACACTTAGTACATAGCACACACTCTAGTTAACACTCATTGTACCCAACACACATTGCACCTAGCACACACAATACCCAGCACTCACTGAACCCAGCACTCATTGTGCCTAACACTCATTGTACCTAGCACACATTGCACCCATCACACATTGCACCCATCACACATTGCACCCAGCACACATTGCACCCAGCACACATTGCACCCAGCACACCTTGTACCCAGCACACCTTGTACCTAGCACACCTTGTACCTAGCACACCTTGTACCTAGCACACGCTGTACTTAACACACACTGTACCTAGCCCATGCTGTACCTTGCTCTCACTGTACCTAGCACACGCTGTACTGTGGACGCGCTGTATCCAGCACACGCTGTGCCTAGCACACATTATACCTAGCACTCACTGTAAAACACTGTACCTAGCACATGCCGTACCCAGAACCCGCCTTGCCTAGCACACGCGGTACCTAGCACACGTGGTACCTAGCACACGTGGTACCTAGCACACATTGTAGCTAGCACTCAGTGTACCTTGCACACGCCATACCCAGCCCACACCACACCCAACACACGTTATATCTAGCACACGCTGTACTTGGCACACGCCGTACCCAGCACACAGCGTGTCCAGAACACTTAGTACATAGCACACACTGTAATTAACGCTCATTGTACCCAACATACTTTGTACCCAGCACACATTGCACCTAGCACTCACTGAGCCCAGCACTCACTGAGCCCAGCACTCACTGAGCCCAGCACTCACTGAGCCCAGCACTCATTGTGCCTAGCACTCATTGTGCCTAGCACACACTGCACCCAGCACACATTGTACCCAGCACACATTATGCCCAGCACACATTATGCCCAGCACACATTATGCCCAGCACACATTGTACCTAGCACACATTATGTTATGTCCAGCACACGCTGTACCCAGCACACACTACACCCAGCACACACTGAACGTAGCACTCATTGTACCTAGCACACGCTGTACTTAACACCCAATGAACCTAGCTTACGCTGTACCTAGCACACACCGTATCCGGCACCCACCTTGCCGAGCACACGCAGTACCTAGCACGCATTGAACCTTGCACACAAAGTACCTAGCAAACAAAGTGCCTAGGACACACAGCACCTAGCACCCACAGCACCTAGCACCCACAGCACCTAGCACCCACAGCACCAAGCAAAAACAATGCCCAGCATACGCAGTACCAAACAGACACAGTCCCCAGCACAAACAGTAACTATCACACACAGTACAAAGCACATACAGTACATAGCACACCTAGGAACCCACGCTGTATTAGAGTATACAAATAACAAAATATAATTGTGCTGCACATTAACCTTTTGGAAGATGGATGCCTTAAAGCTATGTACAGTGACATACTAGGAGTAAACTTACAATGGAGGTTACATGAATGTTAAGGAGGGTAGTACCATAATCTACGGTAGTATAGCGAACGTAAATGTTCATAGATAACTAGCATAACTAAACCTTAAATAGAGTATATCAGTAAACTGAATGGAAGGATGTCCCTAAACATGATATCAAAGGTTGCTATATGCATGCTTGAAACTGTTAAACTGTAGTCAGTTTAACATACCAGACTACTAGATAAGTAAAAATATCACTTAAGCAAGTTTGGAGAAAATACTGTCTAATGCCCAACACTATGGGGGGTAGTTATCAAGCCGTCTACTTTTCTTGCTTCGCCGGCCCAATACGCCCGCCTAAGCTCACCTACCTTCGCCGCAGCGGACCTGAAAAAATACGCCTAAGTTATCAAATAAAGCTGTCAAAAAGCCGCGGGGCGATGAGCAGCGGACTGTGACAGTTATCACTCATCCGATCTCGCTGCCCTTCGGCTTTTTCCCAGTTTTATTGCTAGCCTGTCACTAAGCACTCACACTAAACTACACTGTTCTACCCCCTATACCGGCGCCCCCGGAGCCTCCCGCAACTAAATAAAGTTACTAACCCCTAAACCGCCGCTCCTAGACCCTGCCGCAACTCTTATAAATGTATTAACCCCTAAACCGCCGCTCCTAGACCCTGCCGCAACTCTTATAAATGTATTAACCCCTAAACCGCCGCTCCCGGACACCGCTACCACCTACAGTATACCTAGTAACCCCTATCCTGCCCCCCCTATACCGTCGCCCTCTATAATAAAATTATTAACCCCTATCCTGCTGATCCCGCACCTCTCCGCAACTAAATAAATAGTTTAACCCCTAAACCGCCGCTCCATGAACCCGCCGCAACCTATATTAAACCTATTAACCCCTATCCTGCCCCCCCTACACCGTCGCCACCTATAATAAATTTATTAACCCCTAATCTGCCCCCCCTACACCGTCGCCACCTATAATAAATTTATTAACCCCTATCCTGCCCCCCACTACGCCGCCGCCACTGTAATAAAATTATTAACCCCTAAACCTAAGTCTAACCCTAACCCTAACGCCCCCTAACTTAAATATTAATTAAATAAATCTAAATAAATTAACTCTTATTAAGTAAATGAATCCTATTTAAAACTAAATACTTACCTTTAAAATAAACCCTAATATAGCTACAATATAAATAATAATTATATTCTAGCTATCTTAGGATTTATATTTATTTTACAGGTACCTTTCAATTTATTTTAACCATGTACAATAACTATTAAATAGTTATTAACTATTTAATAGCTTACCTAGCTAAAATAAAGAGAAATGTACCTGTGAAATAAATCCTAACCTAAGTTACAATTACACCTAACACTACACTATACTTTAATAAATTATTCCTATTTAAAAATAAATACTTACCTGTAAAATAAACCCTAAGATAGCTACAATATAATTAATAATTATATTATAGCTATCTTAGGATTTATATTTATTTTACAGGTAACTTTGTATTTATTTTAGCTAGTTAGAATAGTTATTAAATAGTTATTAACTATTTAATAACTACATAGCTAAAAGAAATACAAAATTACCTGTAAAATAAATCCTAACTTAAGTTACAATTAAACCTAATACTACACTATCATTAAATTAATTAAATAAATTAACTACAAATAACTACAATTAAATACAATTACATAAACTAACTAAAGTACAAAAAATAAAAAAAGCTGTTACAAAAAATAAAAAAATAAGTTACAAACATGTTACAAATATTACAACAATTTTAAGCTACTTTCACCTAATCTAAGCCCCCTAATAAAATAACAAACCCCCCAAAAATAAAAAAATGCCCTACCCTATTCTAAATTAAATAAATTTCAAAGCTCTTTTACCTTACCAGCCCTTAAAAGGGCCATTTGTGGGGGCATGCCCCAAAGAAAACAGCTCTTTTGCCTGTAAAAGAAAAATACAACCCCCCCCCCAACATTAAAACCCACCACCCACATACCCCTAATCTAACCCAAACCCCCCTTACAAAAACCTAACACTAATCCCCTGAAGATCATCCTACCTTGAGTCGTCTTCACTCAGCCGAGCCACCGATGGAACTGAAGAGGACATCCGGAGCGGAAGAAGTTAATCCTCCAAGCGGCGCTGAAGAAATCTTCCATCCGATGAAGTCATCATCCAGGCGGCGCTGAAGAAAAGTCTTCGATCCGTCCGATGTCATCTTCAAAGAGGCGCTGAAGAGGTCTTCTATCCGGGCGAAGTCATCTTCCAAGCCGGGTCTTGAATCTTCCTTCCGCCGACGCGGAACCACCTTCTTCACCGACGGACTACGACTAATGACGGCTCCTTTAAGGGACGTCATCCAAGATGGCGTCCCCTCAATTCCGATTGGCTGATAGGATTCTATCAGCCAATCGGAATTAAGGTAGGAAAATCTGATTGGCTGATGGAATCAGCCAATCAGATTCAAGTTCAATCCGATTGGCTGATCCAATCAGCCAATCAGATTGAGCTCGCATTCTATTGGCTGATCGGAACAGCCAATAGAATGCGAGCTCAATCTGATTGGCTGATTCCATCAGCCAATCAGATTTTTCCTACCTTAATTCCGATTGGCTGATAGAATCCTATCAGCCAATCGGAATTGAGGGGACGCCATCTTGGATGACGTCCCTTAAAGGAGCCGTCATTCGTCGTAGTCCGTCGGTGAAGAAGGTGGTTCCGCGTCGGCGGAAGGAAGATTCAAGACCCGGCTTGGAAGATGACTTCATCGGATGGAAGATTTCTTCAGCGCCGCTTGGAGGATTAACTTCTTCCGCTCCGGATGTCCTCTTCAGTTCCATCGGTGGCTCGGCTGAGTGAAGACGACTCAAGGTAGGATGATCTTCAGGGGATTAGTGTTAGGTTTTTGTAAGGGGGGTTTGGGTTAGATTAGGGGTATGTGGGTGGTGGGTTTTAATGTTGGGGGGGGTGTATTTTTCTTTTACAGGCAAAAGAGCTGTTTTCTTTGGGGCATGCCCCCACAAATGGCCCTTTAAGGGCTGGTAAGGTAAAAGAGCTTTGAAATTTATTTAATTTAGAATAGGGTAGGGCATTTTTTTATTTTGGGGGGGTTTGTTATTTTATTAGGGGGCTTAGATTAGGTGTAAGTAGCATAAAATTGTTGTAATATTTGTAACATGTTTGTAACTTATTTTTTTATTTTTTGTAACTTAGCTTTTTTTTTTTGTACTTTAGTTAGTTTATGTAATTGTATTTAATTGTAGTTATTTGTAGTTAATTTATTTAATTAATTTAATGATAGTGTAGTATTAGGTTTAATTGTAACTTAAGTTAGGATTTATTTTACAGGTAATTTTGTATTTCTTTTAGCTAGTTAGAATAGTTATTAAATAGTTATTAACTATTTAATAACTACATAGCTAAAAGAAATACAAAATTACCTGTAAAATAAATCCTAACTTAAGTTACAATTAAACCTAATACTACACTATCATTAAATTAATTAAATAAATTAACTACAAATAACTACAATTAAATACAATTACATAAACTAACTAAAGTACAAAAAATAAAAAAAGCTAAGTTACAAAAAATAAAAAAATAAGTTACAAACATGTTACAAATATTACAACAATTTTAAGCTACTTACACCTAATCTAAGCCCCCTAATAAAATAACAAACCCCCCCAAAATAAAAAAATGCCCTACCCTATTCTAAATTGACTTGGAACATACACTCATATAGCTACATCTAACTACAAATATTATCACATACATACACTAATCGATACATACAAACAATATACAGCACATTACATACACAAAACAGATTTTTATTACGAAATAAACACAATTTAGCTACTTTTCACACAAGGACATGACGTCACTCACTTTACGCTCAAAACAAGTGTTGGATTTTATTTCTACACAAATTTTTCTCCTCCATTGACTTCTATGGGGAAGATGTGCTCGTGCACGCGACAGGCAGATTTACCTAACACACGTAAAAAGTATTTCCCTATGGAGTTATGGCTTTTACTTGTGTGAAATTCACTTCAACATCAAATTGTTATATAAATTTACAGTACATCAACTACAAATCACCATCAACAATACGAAATCTTTGTGAAACATTACATCAGATTTAAACGGACAGATTTTTTATTTTTTTTTTAACTTTCATATTTTTTTATTGAGGATGAAGGAAAGAGATAACAACAAGATACATCTGAACAGTACGAATTTGTCACCTATACAATCAGCATGAAAATAGATAATAATCCGGAGAATCATTGTTTAACTGCTCAATACAAGATATTCTTACTATAACGTGAAAAATTTGGTAAAATGACCTTAATTCATCCTCAATTTCTGGGGTTTTTTTTTGCCTGTAAAGCATTTACTTACAGATATAACAACTAAATTATTCTTTTCGTCAGTCTGTAGTCTTAGACACCTCTATATACTTCATGAATTATCTACATCAACGGCCTTCAAAGAAAAAACAATCATAGAAAAATAACCTGCAAATTGAACATTCCTTCATGCAAGAGTATTACAGTATAATCAAAGGAAAAAAGAAAAATTCCTAATACCGGGTTTCATCCCTAATACCTATTGATTTTTATTCCCGGATAGCTCCTATCTCTTTTGTCACATCGTTATACCTACTTGCAAGTAGTGTTCTCAGTAAGCTATTTCCAAGCCAGTTTGAATTACTATTTCTAGTTCAGACGGTTAGGCGAGCTACCCCCGAATAGAGGGGGAGAGGACGGAGGGGGGGGGGAGGAGAGGAAAGGAAAGGGGGAAAAAAAAAAGATGATTATTATAATAAATATTAATTTCCGCGTACTTCTCTTTCCCTGCTTTTATCCCTTATTGCTGTTCAACCCTAATTCCCGCCTATCTGGACGGAACCCAGTTCAGCGGTAATGTGCCAGCTATGATCAAATTCAGAAAGGGTAAGGAATCTTGAAATAGGGATATGATCTGCTGTTGTGCTACCGAGGGTTAGTCCACATATATATTTTTTCCACTTCTTGAAAAATTTTACTATCTGTTTCTCTACACCTTTATTTAACCCCATTTGTTCTACAATAATCTGGCTTTTTATACCATTTTGAAATTCCATTATGGAAGGGGAGTTTCTCTGTTTCCACATTTTACATATAAGATTTCTTGCGAGCAGGATCCTTAAGTTAATAAACTGGATTCTGCGCTGGGTATAGAAAAAATATCGGCTAGATTTAGAGTTTTGTCGGTAAGGACCCGAAAAGCTAACGCCGGCTTTTTTTTGGCCGCACCATAAAAATAACTCTGGTATTGAGAGTCCACATAAAGGTTGCGTTAGGCTCCAAAAAAGGAGCGTAGAGCATATTTAACGCAGCTTCAACTCTCGATACCAGAGTTGCTTACGGACGTGGCTAGCCTCAAAAACGTGCTCGTGCACGATTCCCCCATAGGAAACAATGGGGCTGTTTGAGCGGAAAAAAAACCTAACACCTGCAAAAAAGCCACGTTCAGCTCCTAACGCAGCCCCATTGTTTGCAATGCGGAAACACTTCCTACGTCTGCACCTAACACTCTAACATGTACCCCGAGTCTAAACACCCCTAACCTTACACTTATTAACCCCTAATCTGCCGCCCCCGCTATCGCTGACCCCTGCATATTATTATTAACCCCTAATCTGCCGCTCCGTAAACCGACGCTACTTACATTATCCCTATGTACCCCTAATCTGCTGCCCTAACATCGCCGACCCCTATATTATATTTATTAACCCCTAATCTGCCCCCCACAACGTCGCCTCCACCTGCCTACACTTATTAACCCCTAATCTGCCGACCGGACCTGAGCGCTACTATAATAAAGTTATTAACCCCTAATCCGCCTCACTAACCCTATAATAAATAGTATTAACCCCTAATCTGCCCTCCCTAACATCGCCGACACCTAACTTCAATTATTAACCCCTAATCTGCCGACTGGAGCTCACCGCTATTCTAATAAATGTATTAACCCCTAAAGCTAAGTCTAACCCTAACACTAACACCCCCCTAAGTTAAATATAATTTACATCTAACGAAATCAATTATCTCTTATTAAATAAATTATTCCTATTTAAAGCTAAATACTTACCTGTAAAATAAATCCTAATATAGCTACACTATAAATTATAATTATATTATAGCTATTTTAGGATTAATATTTATTTTATAGGTAACTTTGTAATTATTTTAACCAGGTACAATAGCTATTAAATAGTTAATAATTATTTAATAGTTACCTAGTTAAAATAATAACAAAATTACCTGTAAAATAAATCCTAACCTAAGTTACAATTAAACCTAACACTACACTATCATTAAATTAATTAAATAAAATATCTACAATTACCTACAATTAAACCTAACACTACACTATCAATACATTAATTAAATACAATATCTACAAATAACTACAATGAAATAAACTAACTAAAGTACAAAAAATAAAAAATAACTAAGTTACAAAAAATAAAAAAATATTTACAAACATAAGGAAAATCTTACAACAATTTTAAACTAATTACACCTACTCTAAGCCCCCTAATAAAATAACAAAGCCCCCCAAAATAAAAAATGCCCTACCCTATTCTAAATTACTAAAGTTCAAAGCTCTTTTACCTTACCAGCCCTGAACAGGGCCCTTTGCGGGGCATGCCCCAAGAAGTTCAGCTCTTTTGCCTGTAAAAAAAAAAACATACAATACCCCCCCCAACATTACAACCCACCACCCACATACCCCTAATCTAACCCAAACCCCCTTAAATAAACCTAACACTAAGCCCCTGAAGATCATCCTACCTTGTCTTCACCATACCAGGTTCACCGATCCGTCCTGGCTCCAAAATCTTCATCCAACCCAAGCGGGGGCTAGACATCCATCTTCCGGCGGCTGAAGAGGTCCAGAAGAGGCTCCAAAGTCTTCATCCTATCCGGGAAGAAGAGTAGATCCGGACCGTCAACCATCATCTTCCAAGCGGCATCTTCTATCTTCATCCGATGAGGACCGGCTCCATCCTGAAGACCTCCACCGCGGACCCATCTTCATCCGGCGACGTCCAACTGAAGAATGACGGTTCCTTTAAGGGACGTCATCCAAGATGGCATCCCTCGAATTCCGATTGGCTGATAGGATTCTATCAGCCAATCGTAATTAAGGTAGGAATATTCTGATTGGCTGATGGAATCAGCCAATCAGAATCAAGTTCAATCCGATTGGCTGATCCAATCAGCCAATCAGATTGAGCTCGCATTCTATTGGCTGTTACGATCAGCCAATAGAATGCAAGCTCAATCTGATTGGCTGATTGGATCAGCCAATCGGATTGATCTTGATTCTGATTGGCTGATTCCATCTAACGAAATTAATTAACTCTTATTAAATAAATTATTCCTATTTAAAGCTAAATACTTACCTGTAAAATAAATCCTAATATAGCTACAACATAAATTATAATTATATTATAGCTATTTTAGGTTAGGATTTATTTTACAGTTAAATTTGTAATTATTTTAACTATTTTAGCTATTAAATAGTTCTTAACTATTTAATAGCTATTGTACCTGGTTAAAATAAATACAAAGTTACCTGTAAAATAAATATTAATCCTAAAATAGCTATAATATAATTATAATTTATGTTGTAGCTATATTAGGATTTATTTTACAGGTAAGTATTTAGCTTTAAATAGGAATAATTTATTTAATAAGAGTTAATTAATTTTGTTAGATTAAAATTATATTTAACTTAGGGGGGTGTTAGTGTTAGGGTTAGACTTAGCTTTAGGGGTTAATACATTTATTAGAATAGCGGCGAGATTCGGTCGGCAGATTAGGGGTTAATAATTGAAGTTAGGTGTCGGCGATGTTAGGGAGGGCAGGTTAGGGGTTAATAAATATAATATAGGGGTCGGCGGTGTTAGGGGCAGCAGATTAGGGGTACATAGCTATAATGTAGCTGGCAGCTCTTTGCGGTCGGCAGATTAGGGGTTAATTATTGTAGGTAGGTGGCGGCGACGTTGTGGGGGGCAGGTTAGGGGTTAATAAATATAATATAGGGGTCGGCGATGTTAGGGCAGCAGATTAGGGGTACATAGGGATAATGTAGCTAGCGGCGGCGTGCGGACGGCAGATTAGGGGTTAATAAGTGTAGGTAGCTGGCGGCGACGTTGTGGGGGGCAGATTAGGGGTTAATAAATATAATATAAATAAATATAGGGGTCGGCGGTGTTAGGGGCAGCAGATTAGGGGTACATAAAGATAACGTAGATGGCGGTCGGCAGATTAGGGGTTAAAATTTAATCGAGTTGCAGCAATGTGGGGGGACCTCGGTTTAGGGGTACATAGGTAGTTTATGGGTGTTAGTGTACTTTAGAGTACAGTAGTTAAGAGCTTTATGAACCGGCGTTAGCCCAGAAAGCTCTTAACTACTGACTTTTTTCTGCGGCTGGAGTTTTGTCGTTAGATTTCTAACACTCACTTCAGACACGACTCTAAATACCGGAGTTAGAAAAATCCCATTGAAAAGATAGGATACGCAATTTACGTAAGGGGATCTGCGGTATGGAAAAGTCGCGGCTGAAAAGTGAGCGTTAGACCCTTTTTTGAGTGACTCCAAATACCGGAGGTAGCCTAAAACCAGCGTTAGGAGCCTCTAACGCAGGTTTTGACGGCTACCGCCCAACTCTAAATCTAGGCCTAAATGTTTTGCATTGTATTCCATCGTGTTCATTACGTTTCGATTTGTCCAATACTGTATTTTCCTCCAAAATTGTACTATCTTTGGATAGCTCCAAAAGCAATGCATCAGATCAGCATTTAAATTGTGACATTTTGGGCATATACTCTGGTGTTGAGACCATTTAGCAATTCTGTCTGGGGTTAAATAAAAATTGTTAATTATCTTGTATTGTGTCTCCCTTAAATTAACTTTGTCTGTTGCCTCTACTGTCCTCCTCAGACTGTCTGTTATATCTTTATCTTGTATGTCTGGAAAATAGCTTAAATATTTCCTTTTAATCAGGTTTATATGAACTTCTCCCTCCCCATTCATAATATAATGGTACCAGGTTGATATAGTTCTGATTCCAGCTTTATATATAATTCCTGGATCGGTAATTGGCTGTGCCCAATCCTCTCCAAACCTTTTTACATATTCGCTTATTAGGTGACGGACTTGCAAATACGCATAAAAATGTTTAGAAGACAAGTTATATTCGCTTGACAAACTTGCATACGATTTTATTAATCCCGATTGTGCATCTTTCAATTGTGAAATGTATATCAAAGCCTGTGCTTTCCAATTTATAGAATAACTTGTTACCATATCCTGGTGAGAATTCTGGGATGCCACTGATCGGAAGCAATTTGGAGATCTGGAACTCTTGCCCCAATGCCTTGCAATATTTTTGCCATGCGAGCACTATATTTGCAATTGTGATTAATCTACTTACATTGCTGGGTAATTGTGTGGATAGTGGAGAATCGCTTGTAGGTCAAATGGTTTAATTAGCTCCACTTCCTGTTCATAATATGTGACGTAATCTGCTTTACTAAGCCAATCTATACCAAATTTAACCAGAGCCGTTAAATTGTAATACTTTATATTGGGACACGCAAAACCTCCAAATTGCTTCTCTTGTGTCAACTTACTAAGGGCTATACGTGTCGTCTTTTTCCCCCATATAAAGAATGAACATGCTTTATTGTATCTAACAATATATTTTTTTCTGAATTAGAAAAGGTAGATTCTGTAATAAGAAAAGAAGCTTTGGGAATATGATAGTTTTTATCACATTTACTCGAGCTGAGATAGAAAGATAATATAAGTTCAATTTCCCTAGATCATGTTGTATATTCTGAAAAATTTCTTTAAAATTAAGCTGGTACCATTCCGATGGGTTCTTGCTGATCCTAATACCTAAGTAGTTAATATTCTGTACTTCTTTAAAAGCGTCTGAATAACTATTTCTATTTTTGATGATCCAAAGTATTTCTGATTTACTTAGGTTAATTTTATACCCTGAAAATGAGCTAAATGATCTTATAATCTCGGTTTATTGTAGACTAATCCAATCAGGTTGAACAGAGCGCCGGAGAAACCAAATCTTTTCATCGCAGTGGTTAGATGGTCCCAGATTATTGAGCCTTTTCAGCGTCTACGGTGACTAATGCTATATCTTCACCATTATATTTGCCTCCGGCATCCTGAGCGACCTGATTCAGATAGTCAACTGTGGTGAGTACTCTGTGCATGTTACGGACTGGGTTTTTCCCAG